>NC_084988.1:10155226-10200226 GCF_963691925.1 Scomber scombrus | reverse complement strand
CACACACACACACACACACACACACACACACACACACACACACACACACACACACACACACACACACACACACACACACACACACACACACACACACACACACACACACACACACACACACACACACACACACACACACACACACACACACACACACACACACACACACACACACACACACACACACACACACACACACGAAAGAGGGCTTTTTGCTCTCTCAGTTATCCTGCAGCTTTCTAACATGTGTTGCTTTGCTGTCAGAATCCAAGCAAAAACACTGCTGCTTTGTGCTGATGTCTCTGTCTCCGCTGAGTGCTCAATGTGTGTGGGTGTCGGAGCTGTGAATTGAATATACATGCTTTAGCATGCACTGCACACATTATACACACACAAAAAAAATTCGCAAATTCAAAAACCTTCATCTGACCACCTTAGGACGGCTTTGTCTATTCACCAGTGAATATGTGTGTGAGTGCTGTTCTGGTCGAGTGGGTGTGGGTGATCCAAAAAAAAAAAAAAATCTAATACTGGCTTTACAAAAGATTTTGGAGTCAGCAGCAGCCGTGTTTTAGCATCTACAAAAAAAAAAAAAAAAAAAACACTCTGCTTAGCTGCTACTAACTAAAAACAGCCAAATCCTTTATATTGACATTGTTTCTTAAGCCGTTACACGTATTTTAGGGGATCTCATCATGGAAATTCTGTCAGATAACATCACTTCATGTCCACACATGGGCAGAAACCGTACTTTACGCATCCCTGCTACACTGCTTTAAATGTATCCACATTTGGTTAGTATGCTTCTCTCACGACGGACCGTTCACGTGGCTGGATCACTTCCAACCTCAATGCACACCTAACGTTCTGCATAAAAAAAAGTGTCTATAGTCTTATCGTACTGAATCCAACTTGAAACTAAAAGATGAGGTGACAGTTGAAGTTGAAACAGTGCGATGAGAGAGAGAGGTGCAGGCTTTAACTGTACACAGCAGCTGGTGGGAGTAAACAAGAGTGAACATGCCACCCTGTCAGCACACAGAAAGAAAGAGAGGGAGAAAAGGATGGAAGAAACTGGCAGTGAACAAAGAGGCAGGCTACGTCCCCGTCCTGTCTGGGGACCGGGGTAGCAGCAGTATGTGGGACAGTCACCATCTAGCCTCATTCACCCCCATATCTCCAGAGGACCAGCCATGACCCCGTTTGGAACATGTGCACGTGTTCATGTGAGCAGAATGAGAGACTGTGTAAAGAAAAAAAAGAAAGATGCTGTGTCAAAGAGAAGAAACAAAGAGTGTTTACAGGGTCGGCTGAGATCTGAGCATTTATGCAAACTAGCATGAATGTAGAGGGACTCTGGATGGAGACGTCAGCTGTGTTTGCTGATGCAGATCGTACTCTGTGTGTGTGTGCGCATGCGTGTGTGTTTACTTCACTACGACTTCAAGATTTGTGAAGTAGGTGGTGACCCTTGGACCTCATGCAACTTGAAATGACAGTAACACTTTTAAAACGTTATACTTGCAATTCAACCCTTAAATAATCCTCACTGAACTGCAGGTTTGCTCCAACTCTCGGTTCTTGTAAAATCAAGGCTGACGACTTTTCAGTTTGCAACTGCTTTTTATCAAACCAAATTTTAGGGTTAATATCTTGAACTGCACTATAACTTTTTATTCTCTTGTTTTTGTCTTATTCTATTTTAGCTTAATTCTATTTCCAATTAAACATATTTAATCGTATTTAATGTCTTTATTTTGCTGTGTGTTGCTTTTATATCAAGCCTTAATGCATTTTATGTTTTATGTAAAGCACTTTGCCAATTGCCTTGTTGTTGAAATGAGCTATACTAATAAATCCTGCTTGCCTTGGTTACTGGAAATGGTATAGAGTGACACAGATACTGAATAAAACACAAACAGCGATCAAGCTTCATGTGAGTCTCAGGGATGTGGTCTTATACACAGCATCTGATCATTTCAGTTTATGTAATATATCCATAACTAATTATTTTTTTACAAACTTGAATCATCATATAAAGTAACTGCAGTTTTTTCTTCCAAGGCCTCACTTAATTCATGACGCACAGAAAGCAAACCTTCTTCATGTAGCCAAAAGTAACCAGCATACATTATTTCCCAGTAAGTACACTTTTCATGTTTTTTGAAGCACAACAAAATGTTAGATTAACAGACAAACTTTGGGGTAGTGAATTCTTTGATATGCTCAAAAAAAAAAGAGGCAGATTTTGGGCCACAGTTAAATGCACCTTAAAAATGCTAAGGGAGAAACATTTGGGGTAAAACTGGTTTTGATTAATGGTTGACTTTAGTAATATTAGTAATAAAACATCATTATGTCATTCATGCAAGTAATGTGAACAATTTAACCACTTTTACCTGACATTAATGTTCAAATAAAATCTAAAGTTGTACAAGCATTCTACTGAATACTTTCTGAACATTTTCATTTTAGTCAACGATGCAACCACACATACTCAGAAAACTACAATACAGTTATTTGTGTGTCAATTTTACATCTGTTTTTTCCCCAAATACTTTCTGATTTATTCTCCAAAAAGACTACACTGAGAAATGGTGAAATCTAAGTGAACTAATGCACAAACAATAAATCGGCAGGGTATTCAAGTATCTGAGTATGTTGACTAATAAATTACAAGAAGATATCTTTGGAGGTAATTTAAAAATTGGGTCTCCATTATACAATTTATCCACCCCAGAGAACCGACAAGTTTTCTTTTCAGCTCTAAAATGTACCGCATAATACCCTTCTTGGTCACAAATCCTTACTGAAAGAATTGAAGGGGTCTTTATCAAAAATGTTTATGTAAAAAAAAATGAATATCAGATCAGCCTGGATATCGTTGTCAGATATATTCGACACCTGTCTGGCAATGATTCCCATACTTAAAAGTGTCGGATCTGACCATGATGAATAGGATTTCAGTACGACTGATCATCCGCATAGCTCCACATTCACTGGCATGAAAAAGTACCGTACTCACACACACACAACCACTAAGGAGTAGAGCTAGAAGATCCCTATTGCCATATATGATCAAAAATAAGACAGCTTGGCAAGAGAAGGAAGGTCAGCAATAAACATTTGAGCCTAACCCCTGATCCTCTTCCTGGTTCAATCAGACCGTGGTTCTAAAGGATGTCTTAACCTGGTAACAAGACGTTCTGCTGAGATGGGAACAATCAACAAGAACAATTCAACCCACAAACTGTGCTGTTCGTTAAACTGGGATGATGCGTTATCAAGCAATCGTCAACATTTTAGTTGTCTGGCCATCTTTGCCCACGTCAGACCCCCTTTTTTCATACACTGTGCTTAGAAAAAAAAATATCTGATGACCAAAAAATGTCATGCTGACGTAATGCCGGGGATGTTTTACTGACCATCAGACATTCTGTTCCTCGGACTGCATGTGGAAACCTACATTTTCATTTTAGAAAAAAAACCCTGAATGCCCACTGGTACCCACTGGCAGCTTGACTGGGAGCTTACAATTTACCTTGGTCAGCACTTTGGGGAAACCCTGAAGCGTTTGCCCTTCCATCTCACTTTACTGACCATTTGCTCGCTCCAGCAGTTCATTTACCCGATGCAGCAAAAGGCCACAGCTCCTGGCCCACTGTGTTTTGACCAAGTAGAGGCAAACCACTGGTCTGTGGAGCAGGAAGCTGTCGGTATGGCCTGATATGGCCCTCGGTGACAGGCAGCCAGACTGTGGGCACTGCTACAGCCTTGGCAGAGCTGTTATTTCATGACCAAATGGCTAAGCTTGAAGTGGTTACAGCTTTTTTACCTACAAAGCTAACCCTAACATTCCTCGCACTGTATTCTTAGTCTGGAAACGTTACGTCTGTGTCTGGCTTAAAATTTGAACCAAACCTCATGTTTGTTTCGTCTTGTGTTTTGCTGTTTTGGCAATGCACCCTGGCCAGGAAAGGAAAGGGAGGGTGGACCTGAATTAAGTGATAGAAACACTGCTGTAAGAAGGCTACATCAGTCCAGATCTGCAGATTTGAAACCATTATCAGATTAATCGTTAAGTTGACTGAAAGTAAAATCCAATGGCAACTATTTTGATAATCGGTTCATTGTTGTCACAATTTTTTGAACACAAATTCCAAAAAATGATCTTGTTTGAGCTTCACAAAGCTGAGAGTTGGCTGCCTTTCTCTGTTTTAAATCATTGTCAGATTAAAAGCTTATTGGTAAGAAAACAGGCCATTTTAAAGTGGAAAATGTGTCATTGTTCCAGTATTTTCTTGCATTTCTCAATTAAGACAAGAAAATAATCAGTGGAAATTAGATAACGGAAATTAGTTTGTTGCAGCCCTCCATTAATCATTCAACAGTAAATTCAAGACGTCTTCAAGTATCAGATGTGAAAAGGATTACAATACTTTTAAAAAAACGTCTAAATTTCACGCCTCTGCACTAAAATATGCCATGCAGCAGTCTGCAGTGACACATTATGCACAAATAAAACTGTGCATACTTGGTCAGGAGTTGTTGGGTACATGCTGGGTTGCAAGCTTTAATGATACAGACATGCACTAAACTGTAAGGTAACTAATGACAGGCCAACTTTCTACTGAGATGGAGAAGTTATCAGAGCCTCAATATTCCTCTCCTTTTAAAACACACTTGATAGTTAAATGTTCAGAGATCTCCTTCTTCTTTTTCTTCTTCCTCCAGTGAGGTGTGGAGAGCCAGGCAGCTACACAGCGAGCAGTGGGCCTGAGAATAATGCCAGGGGATAATAGGAATCAGTGACATCTCAAAGTCTGAGTAGCGGATGTGTTTAACCAAGCCTATTAAGACCTGGACTAATCCTGCCTTACACGTCCTTATCCAGGCGTCCACTGACAGCCTTAACTCACACAGGATGGGCCACTTACAGCATGACTGATTGCAGCTCCTGCTTTCTCGCTTTCTGTCTGTCACACTGACACTTTTTAAATTATTTTCATGCCTGATGTCAACATCTGGTGGACACTGGAAATACTTACACTTACTGAACCGGTGATGAACAGACACACAAACTAGGGTAGGAGATTGAACCTATCTGATCAACTCAACTCTTCACCAATTATCTGACAAGAGAAATATGACTGCAGTACATTTCAAATCCTCTGCGCAAGCACAAACACCCCTTTTCACCTGCTCGACCTCTCAGCCAGGTAGGACGGAGGTTTACAGCGTTTAAAATGTACGACAGGATAGAATAAGTCCCGTCGACGGTATGGCTCTGGTGTGGCCTACTTCTCTGAGCTGAGGTATTCAGCAGGGAAATGAAAGGAGACACACATGTCAAATAACCAGGGCTGCTTTTGGTGGGCGAGAAATGAGAGCAAACGTTTTGAAACTAAGGATGCAACCTAGATAATTCTAATTCCTGTCCTAAAAATGGACATGCTTTTTTTCTCCTCCCTCCTTCCAAGGAGCTTTCACACTTATCTGTTGTTTTAATTGAGTGGTGGGTCTAATTGTGCACACCCAGTTATAAGTTAGGCTGCTACAAAGATGCATCCTGAAAGGGATGCAAGTACATTTGTGATAAAACATGGCCTATTGTTCCTCTTTGTTTCCACAGAACTATGAATCAATGCAGTACAGGCCAACTTATTCAACAGCAGCTCCCACCTGCCCACACACCAGCTATATAAATAGCTAACCTACTCAGCTAGACTCCAAGATGAGGGGGCAAATCCCTCAATATCCTTAGCTAATGGATGGGTAGATTTGTGACAGTGAGTGCACATTTAAAAAAAATCAAAAAAATCAAATAAAATCAAAAATTACAAATTGATAAATGAATGCAATCCAAGCAAGGATCTAGCTGAGGCACCTGAAGCTTCATCCAGTTGTACAAATGTTATGCAACCTGGTTTAAAGCAACAGTGCACAGCAGCACCCTAAAGCTGCTAATTCTTCTATTATCAAGAGACCATCTTTCACCTTTTAGCCACCCCTCAGCTATCAAACCACGGTGGCAGTTCAAGGAGCTGGCCAACTGGTTAACTTGAGGGCTAGTCAATAACATCAAACTGGCCCCACTTGACTAGCATGTGGTGGCCTGTAAACGGTGACATATTTTAGTAACTTCGATGCCAAATAAGCTGTTGTCTGTACACCCAATGCCAATACATGCACTTTGAATAAAAAAGACAGTATCGCTGGCTGGGCCAATTCTTGCAGATACGCCCCTTAACGAGCCAATTTACTAATTTTTCATTCCTGCAAAGCTACAAAACAAGCATTTCGGGGGTGGGGGGGGGGGGGGGGGTGTGGGGGGAGAGAAAATGCCATAACGTTACTCATACTGGAAACCAGGCTTGCAGCTAGCCAGCCTTAACTCGTAGCAGCACATTTGCTAGCATTGCCATAAGAAGGCCCCAAAAGGAGGCTAGTTTTTTTTTTTTTTTTTTTTTTTTTACATATAAACGACACAAGACGGTGACAGTAAAACACGATATTTGAAGGATTAGCATGCCAACATACCGAGAAGAAGTAATTTCAGCTCTCTCCTGGAGTCTCGCTTGTCTCGGCGCAGTTGTTTGTCAATTTCTGCATTGATTCGTTTCGACTCCTTCGCCTCTTCGCTCAGGCAGCAAGCCATCATGGACTCCAGAGTCATCCCCTCTGCTTGTGGCAGCCCGGTTAAGACGGGACCACGACGACACTTGCCCACGGTTTCAGCTTCTCCCCAAAAAAAAAAGAAAAGAGAGAAAACCCCCCGGTCCTCTCGCTTCGATGTCAGGGGCGAGGAGGAGGAGGTGGTGGTGGTCTGTCGGGGCTGGACGGATGATTGGACGGGACTGGGTGGTTGGTTGGTGGGTGGTGGTGGTGGTGGGGGGGAAGGGAGACTAGCTAGGGGCCTCGCTGTCAAGTTGTCCCCCCCGGCCGAGAACAACTGCGACTTCACCCGGGTGTCCTCGGCAAATCACGGGAGAGTCGGACAAGGGGAGGGAGTCAGCAGGACGGTGGGGCCTCCCCGAGATGCTCCGCTATATTAACACGGCTAATATTAAAAATGACTGCACAATGTGTGTTAACAGATTTAACCCACTCGATAGCCGGTTTATACCAATAACCCCCCTTTTGCTCTGTCACAGCTCTCGTCCTTCTCGTCCGGTCCAAATTTCTAGCTTCACGATCCGCCAAAAAGTGTCTGAAAGCTGCAGTGTCGCCACATCCAAAAAAACAACCCTTTAACAGTTGATATTTGTGCAGCCTCGCCGACGTTTGCTAGCTTGTTAACACCCGAAAAAATAGCTCAATGCCAGCTAAGCCTTCGTTAAAGTGATAACCGAGGAGTATTGCACTATATATTAGCTCGCGTTGGCTAAATTAGACGCAGCGGCTACGGGCGCTAGCTTCCCCAGCAACGCCTCAGCTGCTGTGTCAACCCGCAGTGATTGAAACAGCAGGCTGGGTTGAAGGAATTTGTCCGCCTAGCTAGCGATAGCAGGACAGCACCCCATCACATCCTCAACCATTTTGAACGGTGAATATATGTTTTTAAAAAAAACTACTACAAAAGCCCGAAAGAAGGGTTAAAATGCGTGCCGGTCCGACTGCTTCTTTACTTATTACTATTTTATTTTTTGCTGTTGTCTTTGCAGCTGGCTTTCAGGATGGCTCGTCGCTGCTGGAACAAGGTGGGTACACTCTCACATACACACACACGCACCAGTCTGATGTCGAGGAGGAGGAGGATCTGTGGTGTTGACTGACAGATGGAGGATTGCATGAAACAGGTTTGTGTCAGACCAATTAAATGAACGAGGCGGATCTTTGGGTAGGGATCTGACTCTGAACGCTCAAATTAAGTCCATGAGGTGCAAAAACACACCGTGTATGAATTAGGGAAAGATATGTTTTTTGTACACCTCTATAAATCCCAAGCAGTGGATTGTAGATCAGTGATAAATGAATATTCTGCATTGCAAAAATATCTTGGAAAATATCAACTGTCCAATCAAGACAGAATAGATTTGAATGAGCACTCGACATTACTTCATCAATAATCTGCAGTACATTGCAAGAAGCGTCATTAGCCTGTGTCTGGACTGTGATACCAGTGACATCTTGTGGTCATAGTCATAGCTTACACGAATACAAGCTCAACAGCAAGGGAATACAAATCATCAATAAAAGAAAATACTTACTTTAAACAAATCTTGGATCTTTTTTATGCAGCAGTGTATACATACAAATGTACAAAACAAAATAAATGAGCAAAGGGTCATGATAAATAGAAAAAGCAGCCCATTATTACACAATAGAGAACACCTAGCACATCACATTTGCAAAATGTACAATATATACTTTGACCTGACTTGTGTAATAAATTGGTTAGAGTCAACATACTGCCCAATTCAAAACAGACTCTCGCGGCTCCCCTTAAACAGGGAAACCACCCCTATGGCAGCACCGTAACACTTGGAGAACTAATTACTTTAGACATCTTTGGACAAGAAAAAAAAATCAGTAACGGGAGTTATCACATGCAATACAAAAAATATTGTCTACTTATTGAAATACCCACGCAATAAAATCTAAAACCACCCATACCCTTAAGGAAAGTTCCATAAAACACAAAGAAATGAACTATCCCGTAGCCCGTCACTTTAATAACCACTCACATCCCATTTCCTCCCTTAGGTTCCAGGGCATGGACCCTAACCCTAACCCTATGGAGGGGGTGACGCTGAGGAGGTTATGCCAGGGAGCTTATTTGGATCAACTCCTTAGGAACACACCAACCACTGGGTCTTAATGGAGATTTTGACACAAGTGTTTTGCAGTTAAGACTTTTTTTTTTTTTACAATAGATTCTAAGTTTTCTATGTTATATGTTATATTGACATAACATTTATCTCTATTGCTGCTTATTCTCTTTAGTTGCATTGAATTAGTGTTTCTTGGCCATTTCTATAGGCAATGTGTCCTTAACTTATAATCCACTCTATCCAGGACTACAGTTCCTTTGATGTTTAGCCATACAAGTCCAACTGATTGACACAAGTGTTCTGCATTAAGGCCAAGTGATGTTCTCTCAGCCATTTATACTGCTGCATTCACTTTCTACCTTTTAATTTCTTGAACCGAAATCTTGCTAATTCAAAAGATTCTTGCAAAGAGTTGAGTGTGACAGCCATGTTACTTGTGGGGCTACAATATAATAGTACAAGTACAAATGTTTACAAGAATTTCAGTAACATTAGTCCTCATGTGTAACAATGATTCTCAATTATTCTGCTTTTCAAAATAGTCACAGAAGAGGCCCCGGATCTCCTCAGCATGACTTTGGTCTATGTTGGTTGAGATGAGCGGCTTGTGGCTGGGTTGGGGGCTCTCAGACTCGGATACCTCCACCTGCCACTCAGCCTTGAAAGTGTCCCTGTGAGACTCACACATGTTGTGCAGAATGCAGCAGGCCAGGATCATCGTGGGTACCACATCCAGCCCACAGTCGTTCCTTTTGCTTAGGCACTGCCAGCGTGCCCTCAGCCTCAGCAGCGCCTCCTCGGCCACATACATCGCTCTGGTGAGCCGCCGGTTAAAGAGCCGCTGTGGCTCCATCAGTGCTGCGTGATTCACCCTTCTGCCTTTCTCTTCAGGATAGGCCTTCATCAGCCAGCTCTGGAGCGGGTAGCAGGCCTCCCCAAGCAACACATACCTGGACACAACAGATGGTGTCTGGTCAATTCAGTAAAATAACACAAGACTTTCAGATTTAATAGATAATGTTTTAGATAGTAAATTAAACATATTTGATAGGACTGTGGCAGCAACTACAGGCTTAAGTTTAGTTAGGAGGCAGAGATTTGATTCTCAAAAACCTGTACACTACAAGATGTGTACAGACTTTTGTCCAAGTCTGCTAAACAGGGTTATAATCAGGCTTAAAACTGTGTAGTGTGTGGATGTCCTAAATGTATAATTAGGCAAAAATTAAGGTAAAATGTCTGAAACAAAGTCGTAATGTTGTTTTTCACATTCTTAGGCATGTGAAGTCTTTCTGATTGAACTGCCATTTCACTCAGTTTCTCATAATCTGTTCTTTTTGTTGACTTAAAAGACATGAGAACGATATTTCCTTATGAAATATCAATGCTGAAATTCAGGTCAGGTGTCCAATTTTGTAATTCTACAGCAATATAGGCTATTTAATTTGATCTAAAAACACACCAGTTTATTTCCTATAATGAGGCCTTCTAATACAAACAAGATGAACAAAATGATCAAGGCTTTAAAAACACTGATTCCATAAAACATGACACAGCTTTTAAATCACCATTTTGCTTCTTTTGAACAGATGATAAATTGATATTAGTCGTATACTTAACTTTTACCACCCACTTGGTCAAATCTAATCTGCACCAAGCTATCATCCTCTAGCCCTTATTAACAACTGTAGAGACTTAATTGAAGTTGGTTACCTAGCATTTAAGTTAGATGCTATTTCAGGTAGACAGATGAGTGACAAATGCTGGATGCAAACAAAGGGAAAGGAGGGAAAAGACTACATCTTTACCTTAAGGTAGAAATTAGCATATTGTAACCTTAAGTTCTTTAATGTCTGAAATATGTGTTTTATTGTACTTCTTAAATGAACTGGCATGCATTTGGCTTAACTTTACCCAAGTGATTTTCCCATGAAGATGGGTGGTGGGGAAGGTGACAGTCCACCCTCTGCAGCTGTGGCCCACAGGGATGAATTCTGTAAGATGTCAGCTGGGTCCGTCCCTCCTGGAAAACTGGCACATACATCCCAGAATTGCCCCCGCCCACTAACAGCCACCTGAAACACCAAAAGACAAACAGTCAAAACTAAATGTGATGTAGGACAACTTAGTGGGCATGTATTTGCACAAAAGGGTGTCTTCACCACCTGAGACAGCACTGAGAGCCAGCCAGCAGGGTTGGCATAGTCGGACGAGTTGCTTGATGGGGTGATGATAGCCGTGTGGAGAGTTACTATGGCAGCGGCGCAGTGAGGGAAGCCCCAATGGGACAAGAATAGCTGGGCTGAATCCTCCAGCTCCTGCTCGTTGGGGGGGCGCAGGTAGACGGTGCTGAGGAGAGCCACGATGGCATGACACATGTCTCTAACACACCTGCACACAGTGGACTTACCCACACCAAAGAGGGTGCTGATGGTGCGGTACTCGATATTCGATGCTAGACGCCACAGAGCCACAGCTACACGTTTCTCCACCGGCAGCGCAAGACGAAAGCTGGTGTCCTGGCGAGCCAGACGGGGCCGCAGCTTGTCACAGAGGTAGAAAAACGTCTCTCGGCTCATCCGGAACTTATCCAGCCAATCCGAGGGCTGGAATTCTGTCATCACCACCCGTTCCCACCAATCAGTGCTTGGAGTAGTGGTCCAGGGACGTGTGCGGATGCGGACGTTCGAGTGGATGCCTCCTGCTATCATCATCTGGGGAGAAGATGATCCAGAATAAAATAAATCCCATTTTCTTTAGATTAATTCACCAGTTTCTGTCCCTCTAGTCTCACTCTCACACAATTTGGTAAAACCACTGTTCAACGTTATTATGATGCTTTTGTCATATCCAGTATTTCACTCTTTTTCTCTTAAGTTGGAAAATATTTTGTTTTGATTTCTATGGCCACAGTAGATATTATGAAGAAATTCTACCTGATAGTTTTTAATCATAGTCATCACCAAGTTTTATATCCGTACGTTAATACACTTATAACCTGATAATAAATTATATTAGAACCTGCTACTTACAATTAAATCAATAGATTAGTTATAAAATATCAGAAAATGGTGAAAAAAGTTATTTCCCAAGCACAAGGTGCAACCTAAAATGTCTTTTTTTGTCCTGACAGACAACTAACTGCAACTAGAGACTTTTGGTACTTTTTCTATGTAAAAAAAGGACTCAAAATGAACAATTATAAAAATAGTAGGTTATTCATTTTATGCCAATTAACTAATTGATTAAATTGTTACAAGTATCTCTATTATTGCTTATAGTGAAAACAGGAAAGCTGCCCAAACATTTGCATGTCTGTTTTTATTTTATCAGTCCCTTATTAGAAAAGACCTGTGGGTCTTCTCCCTTGGTTAACTTTTCTATGCTGTTTCTTGGTACAACTGCAAACACTATGTAGACATGATATACATTTTGAAAGGCCTGTGACTGACTAAAATTAATAAGCCAAACATAAAATGTTGTTTTATAATCCAAAAATATAGTGATTAGATATTATACGCATAGAAAGTGTTCATAACCTTTCTGGCATGTATACCTATTGACAGTGTTCATATGTCAGTGTTTAAAGTTTGTCTCTGGGGGTGTACAAATGTGAGACAGAGAAGGAGGGACTGACCATCAGCATCCTCCTCTGTCTTTGGAAGAAGTACTGCCGATGTCGGATGCGTGTTTGGATCTCACTGCGCCTCTGACTGTGAGCGTTGTTTATGTCTCTCCTGCGCTTCAGCAGCATGTAAGTCATCAGGAACATGAAAGACCGCAGCGGCTCCTCTTCCTCCATTTTGACAGATTCAACCGGGGGGCAGCATGCAAAACATTAAGCTATAGTGCAAGAAATATCTCCTAATAACTCAGTTATTGTAGCAATTACTGTCATTTCAATATATACAACAACATCCGGGCTCTTCTTCTACTTCTTTGGTTTTACATACGGACTACGAACCAATGTTAAAGGTGCATGTCGCCACCTACTGTAGCAAATTGTGTAAAATCATGACTTTAAATAACAAAAGCTGACAAACAAACAAAAAAAAACACGTTGTATTTAACTTATTTTCAGGATATTAAACGTGTTTCGTTTAAATGTTTAACTAAATCCATTTGAATCTAATAGTTTAGGGTTTTTTCATCTTATTTTTGGTTGTTAAGGCTGTTGCCATCTAGCGTATATGAGGTGCATTACCGCCACCTTTTGCTTCGGAGTGTGATCCAGAGATTGGGTCCTACTTGGTAATGGATACATTTTTTTTTTTTAAATTCAAGCGTGTCTTTAAACAACAGTCAAGTCAGGTGCCCATATAAACATTGAACATTATCATTCCTGCTGTTCATTAGGGCTGATAAAACATCCTCTTTAAATGTTATATCAATGTGAGATGGGGGACAAAATAAACAGTGTCCACACAGTAACTTTGTATAAAAATGTATTTAAAAGTTTATCTTAACTCTTAAAGTTAAGGTTTCAGCAGTTTGGGTTAATCATATTAAGTGTTTGCCTGTTGACCTGCAATTGTAGTAACAACAGGGGTCTACAGCTTCATATTATCTTCAAATAAACTTTTAAATACAGTTTTCCACAGAAGGAGGCTTGTGGATTTTGTCCCCCATCATTGAAACTATAAGTGTATTATGAAGGGATCCTCTAATGGATAGTATGAACTGGAGGGATGATTACTGCAAGGCAACCCTGTGCCAGCATTCATTTGGGAGCCTGACTGTTGTTTTAGGAAACTTTAAAAATGTTGAACCTGTTCCTTAATCTTCTCTGTTTGGTAAACTCAAAGAAAATATATTCTACTGTATTCCCAATTCGACAGGGCCACCCTCCCTGAGTTCTTTAGGGTTTGCGTTTGCTCTAATAACCACCAAGAATGATGCTGCCATCTAGTGTTCATAAATAGTTGTTAGTCGTTGTTGATAGTTGAAAAAGGCAGTGGTTGAAAGAATGTTTCATGCACAGTTTTACCTGCCAGAAATGTTTAATTATTCAAATCCTTCTTTAAACTCATATGACCATTCCTAAACTCAAGTAGTTGAAAGTTAGGCCTATTACTTCTCTTTGTTTATGGACAATCAGTTGCAAATATAACAGCAGTGCCAAGACTTCAGCTTGTATAAACTGCTAGAGCAAATACATGGCCTTCATTGTTGATTTTTGTTCATATCTTTTGTTGCACTTAGTGTTATCAATTGACCTAAAAAAAAGTTATTCTTTGAAATAACAATAAAAACTGCTTAGTGTTTGAGATTAGTTTGCAGAGCTAACAAGCAACTGCATACTGTATAATAGCATAAAAAAACAATACTTAACGCATTGCTGGCATTCTCCGTATTCTCAAATAGGATACAATGAGTGAACATACAGTGAGGTGCAAAGTCATAAAGGCATACAAATATAAGATAATTGAAATTAGTTTTAAAAAAAATAATAATTTTGGGCTTTTCAACATGCCAGGATAAGGATAGTACAGGGTTAGTACCTGTTTTTTTTTAAATACAGCTGGGGACTTATTTCTATTATCAGGTGGACACAACATGAGAAACACCATCGGTTAAATGAAAAACAAACCAAGACTACAGAGTTGAATCAACACCTCTCTGAGAGTCTCAACACAACCTGAAAATTATGTGTTTAAAAAGTAGGATTTATTGGATGGCTGGGACAGGGTGTTACGTTCTAGTCAGAGCATTTCATGGCAAAGGCTGATCAGCAATGGAAACAATCAGGATACAGACTGACGTCAAGGGATAAATAGAGTCTACATGAGAAACTCTTTTACATTCACACAGCACAGTAACTGCTTGCTAAGTCACAGCAAAAAATATGTTTTACATGAGCCATTCTTCAAATAATGGTATTACTGGGTTCAATAAGTGTTTTGCAGCAATCTGCCACTTTGGGCAGCAGTAGATTTGTGTTAGAGGTAAGAGAAGGTGCACATAAGGTAATTATTTACTCTAGGATACACTGTAGTGTGTTGCACTTTTATAAATGATGAGAAAATGGAGAGAAAAGCTAGGACACAACTTTTACTCGAGTGATAAAGAGCTCTGCTGCTGCATTTTCAAACTCCTTTGCGTCCATGTTGCCACCCGGGCCCCGCGTCTGTGCTCCAGACATGGCCTGAGCCAGCTGGTAGGGAGATATCTTGGCACTGGCCTCCAGGTAGCGAATAGCCTTCACATTGGTCTCCAGACAGGAATTGGCTTTAGTATTAGCATTAACACAGCAGTTTGTATCGCAGCCCTGTGAAGTTTCCAGGGCTTCCTTTAGGGTCCCCAGGACGGCCAGGCACAACGCCCGCGAGGCAGGCCCTTCGTCTGGGCAGCACACTTCAGCATAAAGCCTCTGAGCCTGCCGGATGTAGTCTGAGAAAACTGCACATGTGACCACACCGTGACGGAAGACATCATAAGGGACAGCCTCGTGGTCTTGGCAATGCAGGCGACGGAGGAGCGGAGCAGAGGTGGAGGCAGGGACTCCGCCCTCACTGCACAGGCACTGCAGAGTCTGTGTGTAGAGGCCTCCTCTTACCCCTCCACCTCCTCCTCCTCCTTCTGTGGGGCTGTCAATGCAGGTGCCATCAGGAGCCTCGTCTGGACGTTTACACGGGCCAGTGAGGTTTAGGAGGTCATAAGCTACACGGACGTTGTTGCTGAAGGCAGATCTGGGTTTAGAGTGAGAAAGGAAAAGAAAGTCATTGGTTAGTTTGTAACAATTAGAGGGAAAGATTAGTCTTTCATTATATTCCAATTCATTCATTATGGGCTGTACACTGTACTAATGGAAGAGGTTAAATCATGATGAGGGGGAGGATGATATGGCAATATATCAGTACAATCTCCACACTAATATAATATTAAGTCTCAGTTTTTGATACATAACATTGTAATTTTCTATTTATGCATTCATTTATTATTAAATGGTGAGAATAATGGTGACTTTGGAAGGAGATATTACTGTTGAATCTGTTAAATGTCATTTTTCAATGCTGTGAGCCCCACACCAAAACTATTTGTATGGCTACACATCACTAGAGGCCAGAAATACTTCCTTTTGTAATTTGGGTAAACCCTTAAATGTTCACAGTTAAGATTAAGATATTAAAATATGAGTTATTACAAAAGGCCTTGCTGCAGACATTTTAACTGGAAGACTGGAAAGGTTCTGCCCTTTGAAGTATACAGTGCGTCACAGGATTGTCTTGGCCAATGTAGGCATGCATGTGTCATTGTGAGTTGCTGTATGACATCCATATCGTGCATGCAACCTAGTGATTAAACCTATCACTACATTACCACTACCGGCAAAAGAATGAGTAGCTAAACCTGGATTATTATTAAAGAGTCTACATTATCTGATATATCTAATAGGCTGTATTAGGATTTGATCGTTTTCTATGTATTGGTTTCTTAGGGGTTTGGCTCCGAAATGTACCCAGACCTCTGAGAGTGGTGCGCCAGCCGCAGGTGCCACAGCGCCCGGTTGAGATGCTGCTGCTCCGGCGCGCCTGCGCTCATCGGGCCGTTGTTCAGATGATCCCCATCGCCGCATCCAGCTGTGCCGGTGGTCTCTGTCACGGAGGCGAGGTTGCAGAAGTGGTCGGCCAAAAACCCGATGGGATCGTCCGACCTGGCCTCGACCATCTTCAGGATGGCCCCGCGCAGCAGCTCTCCGACTCCGGCCTGCGACAGAAAGTCCCTGTCGCTGTCCGATTTGTTGGCTTTCCCCTCGGACAACCCTGGAGGAGTCACCCCGGACCGGCGCTTCTCCTTGTCCGCCATTCCTGTTGATGTCCCGTGTCGGAGCAACGGCAGCGGAAGTGATTCCAGACCGGTCGGGAAACAGGAAACGGGGTTTTTATTTATGATCTGACGTTATCTAGCTATGCGGTTGTTAAAGTGGGAGAAATGCCCTATAATTTAAGCCGGCTGAAAACCCCCCAAAATAAAAGAAAGCCCCCCAAAGCCTTAAGACTACCCTCTTTCTGGTTGCTATAGAGAGGCTTTCTGATGGTTCAGTCTCCCAGGCAACAACAAGATGATGGGCCCCATCACCCTCCCACTCCACACCATAATACAGTTTTATATGCTATTATACTGCCTATACATTGTTTTTTGTTGTGTAGTAAAACTAATATTAATATAAGAATATACTGCATATAGCCTCAGCACACAACTGAATTAATTAAATAAAAGGCTCTGATACTGTAAATCATCATAATCATGGGATATGGCAGTACATCAGTATACAGTCTCCATACTAGTATAACACTGTAGTATGTGTAGTCAATATACTATAGTACAAAGTGTCCCAGTTTGTGATAAAAATATGACATACACTCACCGGCCACTTTATTCGGAACACCTGTGCAATCTTTTTTTTTTTTTTTTTTTTTTTTTACATTTTTAGTTTTTGTTGATATTGTCAGAAAGGCGATTAATCCTACATTATGTTCATTACTGAGGTTGTAGTGGGTGATTGTTGTTCACTGGAGAGCATTATATTGGAAAGTGTTTAATCCACTCCATTAACATACATGATAGAAGTTACAAAATACGAGTTAAAGTATTGTGAGTCTTCTCCACTTTTTATTGAGTATATGAGACTTGCTGATATAGTCGCAAATGTTTGTGACTGTTTTAATTGTGTGTGATGGCAATGCAGCCCCAGTGTTTAATATTGGACAATTATTCAAACATTATAAAATGAATAATCATAGGAATATATTGTGTAAAATGTATAAATGAACCAAAAAATTGAGTAATAAATAATTGAAGAAGCAATTAGAGCTGCAACAATTAGTGTGTTAATCAATCAGCCAGTAGAATAATATTCAATATTGGAGTTATCTATTAATCAATTCAGTCATTTTTTTCAAGCAAAACTGGCAACCATGCTCTTACTCTAGCATCTCAAACATTACATTTTTCTATTTTTTATATGCCATGTATGACTGTAAATTGAATGTTGAATTCAAGATTTTTAGACTGTTTGTCAGACAAAACAAGTTAATTAAAAACATCATTGTCATCATCTTCAGATTGACTAGTTGGAGCTCTTTTCTATTATGAAAACTGAACTCAATATTATGACTTACTTGGTGATAAGGATCAATACCCTTCCATAGCATGTGTAAGTGTCTGTGTGTATGACTGCATGAGAGGTATTACCCGCTATTACCCATCTGAGCAAGCATTTAACATGAGATTGCTGGACAAGAGTAGAGGGGGGTTAACATACACAAACAAAATAACTCAGATATGTTAAGGTCAAACAGTAAGTTAAATATTTATTGTAGTATATAAATAGCCTGTGTTAATCTTTAACAAAATAGTCAAACCTAGACCATCCCTATTTTTCTGTCATTTAGCTTCACACAAAAAACATAATTGCATGGCTATAAAAAGGCAGTGACAAGACAAAATACAGTAACTGGAGAAGAGCCCCCTCATTTATCAAGCTGAACTATTGTACACAGAAATTAAAGAGTTTTCACAAATGCAAGATCAATGTAACATTTGCTTGGAAAACATATGGACCCATTTCAAAGGAACTATACTGAACATCCTTACTGTACATTTGCATTGCACATGGAAAAGTAACGGAAGAGCATTACAACACCACAAAGGACAATAGCTGCATTTACCTTTTAAAATATGTCATAAATAGTTATTTTTTTCAAAAAATAATCAAACTGTGAAATACATTGTAAATCAGTAGCCTGCCTCATACAAAGTCATGATGTTTGGAGACTCCGATTGCCTAATTGTCTGTGCTTCACATAGCTGTAGCAAACCTCTAGCTCTGTTTCTTATTGCAATTATAATATGCACATTTTCTGCACCATGCTTTTCTGTAATAGATCGAAACAAATAATGAATGATGAAAAATTGACTCTGCAAAGTTTTCGAACCACTGGTGATTATGTTTTGTATTGTCTTGTTTTTTTGCCATGATAGTTTGATCAATGAGGGCCATTGTTCTTTTTATACCAGGTATCAAGTTTATACATTTTAAAGTTTATGAATTTTAAGTTCTATTTTGGGCTGTAGTGTTGTTTCTTCAGTTATATTGCATATGCTGCATCATCGCTATGTGCACAAATGCCATTTGTTAGACATATATGGTTCCCGTTGGTGTTGGCAACTTTTTTCAAAGAAGTCACGTTGCCGTTGATGTAGGTGTTGTGTGGTGGCAGAAAGTCTCTCTGCAGCTTGTGCTCCAGGAGCATATGGTTCTGAGGAGGAAGGCCGAGGCACGCCCTGAAAAAAACCCAGGACATAGTCAATCTCTGTCACTTAAGGAAAAGCACAAATATATAGCCCACCGCCTTAAAAGCATCACTCTTTTGTTAAATGTAAAATCAAAGTTTTGGGGACAGTGTGCAGAAATACAAGAAAAGGAAACCCAGGCTTTGTTTTGAAACTGGTGGATACCTCATGATGTTTTCTATGGAGGCTCTCTGGCGGAAGAAGGCATTGATAACCGGGGTCCCCGGTGGAACCAGTGGGGCCTTGCAGAGGAAGGAGAGCAGTGCTAAGACGCTGTGGAAGGACTGGAAGTCCTCCTCCCCCTGAGGCCGGACAGTCACACGCTGACAAAGCTCTGTCAGGATCACCAGGTCCAAGATGATTGGACTGGCTAGTAGAGAGTCCTGTTGCAAAGAAAGAAAGATGTGATGAAACAGTGTGCAACAGTATAGTGCAAGAGGTGAAGCATAAAGACATAGAAACAGTATACCATTTTTAGAAGCTGGGCTGTATTTGGAACCGCCTACTACATACTACTGATGAACACAGTATGCATTATGTACTACATGCTGCTTTTCATAGTAGTATGTGGGATGAAACTGTTATATTGATTTAAATTGTAGTATGCTAGGCCGGGTTAAGCCTCTCTGAAAACATTGGAGCAAATTTTCAAACAAGCGTTATTTTCGATTAACTGAACACATACTGGGAATCTAAATGGTTACTTTCTCCTACAGTGATAATTACAACAGCTTTTAGCCTGGCTCAAAATCTCTGCCATGTTGCTTTGCATAATTTCTAAAATGACCAGTTGTTGTGACTGTTCTAGTGCTTTGCATTGTGGGACACAGTAGGCGAGTTAGACTGGACAGATTCATACTGGAGATTTTTCCTGAATCAGTATGAACTCCAGGTATTTTTAGCATACTGCAGATTGTGCTTTGGTTTGCGAATTGCATATAACATGCTACATTTTGGGCAAATCAGTACATATTGCTGGTACAGTAGGTGTGTGTGGTAATCCTACCTGAAATAGCTTTAATACAAACTACAGCAATGAATGCACAGTCACATAACAAAGTATTTGATTGATACTGGATCCATGTATCAAAGTAAGTAATCAGTTAACTTTAAATTTAGGTATCAGTCATTAGAATAGTACATCTGAAGCTAATAAGCACAAAATGTATCCAATTTATTATTTAAAGCCACTATTTGTGAATTTGTTGTTTGTGTGATTGCAAAAGATCCCAGTTAATATTAGTACAAATCTCAAGTTTATGTAGCTTTTCAGCCCATTCAACTCAGTGGCTCACAGTCTTTTTAATACTACCAATAGGAGGTGCTGAAGTCAGACATTTCCTAATTCAAAACATAGAGACACAAACATAGATTTAATTAACGATACTTAATCAATAGCATTAAAAAAAAAAGAAATAATAATAATCATCTTTTATTACTTTGTATAAATTCATAAATTAATCCAAATTCAGTTAACTTGCCATATTACAGGTTAAGCATGTAAACATGAACACTATCATGATTAATTTGTGTGTAAAAAATAGTGGTGGGCTAAAGCAGGTATGCCATGAAATAAGTATGTCAACGATCCGCATGCGTCTCTTTAAATTAGCTACTGTACAAGACATGTTAAGAAGGATTAACAATAAGCTCCGGCACTCCTGAGCCTCCCACCTCCACATCTACTGTCAGATTAAGAAGAATAGCCCTGAATGATGTCTGTGGCTGACAGTCAGCTCTTTGTACTCTCACATTAGAAACTGTCCTAATATTGTAGTTTTGCTCATTTGTAGGTTTTACAGCACAATATTAAACAGCCACTGACCTCACATGTGTTGTGCAGTGCAATAGTATTAGTTCCCCCCATCATTATTTCAGAGGTGTATTCATCCATGGCACGCTTGCTGTCACCCACATATGGGACGTATTTAATCACCACCTGAAATAAAACACACAGAGACACATTAAGAAGTCTGATCAGCTGTTTTCTGCGACACATCCACAGATTGCTCCCTTTCTGTGTGTGTGTGTGTGTGTGTGTGTGTGTGTGTGTGTGTGTGTCTCTCACTCACACAGTGGTCAGGTTTTTCTCCAGGTTGGTACAGGATGGAGTTGGACTGCACCATATCATCCACTACGTTGCTCTTGGAGATCTCTTTGGAGCGGAACTGCTGCGGAGCCGACAGGTTCTTCCCATCGTTGTTTCCGAGGTGATTGTAGCTGACGATGGCAGTCGGCTGTCAAGTGGAAAGAGGGCTTAATAAAATCGTGTTGCTCAGGAAAATAAATGGTACTGTAATTTTCATTCTGACATCACATTTTCTGTGATGTGTCACTATTCTGGTGTTTTTAGTTTTTAATGTGACCTAATTTATATTACATCCATAACACAAGATATAATTCATAGCAGTTACTTGCTTCAGTGATCTTCATCCATCCTGCCTATGCATTCAGTCTCTCACCTTGATGCCTGCGCTGACCAGAAAGTCTACCAGCACTGATTTGATCTTAGTCTGACCAGACTTGAAGTCGTCTCCTCCAATGAATACCCCTTTCTCCACAGCCAGCTCGATGGCCCCTGGGACAAAGGTGTTCTGAGGAGAGCCGTTGATGTAGGCGCAGCCTTCCAGTATACTGGCAACCGCAAACAAAGTGGAGGGAGAAACCTCTTTGCCAGACTGATGGACAATAAGAAAAGAAGAAATAAAGATAGTTACAAAGTGTAACATCACAGTACACTGAGGAAAAAAGCTTGACAAGAAGGGCAACATTTCCCCCCAAGACTCTCTTTAAACCATCTCTCTGTAGTGCAACTCCACTGCCGGCTTCATGACTATCTAAAATTGAGCTATTTGCTGAAGATCACAAGTCTGTGAAATAGATTATTATCATTGCTGACAGCAGTACAAGCATGCTGAAGACAGAAGATTAAATAAAAATCCTTGCCACCCAAGAGGGGCAAAGCTTGGGATTTTCTGATATAAAAGGAGCTGCTTTTTTTAGACTGTTTCAGGCTCATTATAGCATTTCATTTACAAATCCACTGTGTGTGTTTGGGGAGCTAATCTTTTCATCCTCTAAGCTTTATTAATCACAAAATGTGATGGAGGATTACTGTTTGGTCCTCAGCATTAGTGAGAAATTAAAGTTGAATGGTGGGATTCATGACTACCGGCCACCAACACAAGTTGTTTCATTATAAGTTTCATACTGAAATTAAGAGTTCTGCCTTTAAATTTTGCACTTTAATGTAAGGCTGCAACTAATGATTATTTTTTATTACTGATTAATCTGCTGATTATTTTCTCAATTCATCAATTAATTGTTTGGCCTATAGAACATCAGATAAAACAAAAAGCCTGTTGCAATTTTTCTAGGGTCCAAATTATGTCAAGAAAAGTTGTTTTGTTTACTTACTTGAATGTTACAAAAAGGAAAAGCAGCAAATTAAGAAGCTTAAACAAGAGATTGCTTGGATTTTTTACTTAATTAATTTAATAATTCAAACGATAGTCAATAGATTCATTTTCTATCAATCAACTAATCAATTAATTGACTAATCATTGCAGCTCTACTTTAGTGCAATTTGTTAATTCCTTAATCAAACTCTCTTCGTGCTTCTGCTCTCACCTGGATCGCAGCTAGCAGGTTCTTTGCGGTGTCATTGACCCCTGGTATGATATCACAGAAGCGTTCAGTATTGGCCGTCCACAGAACAATGACTTTTCCCACACCGCTCGACTGACGGAAGTCCCTTATGTCAGCTCTGATCTGCTCCACCTGGAGGACCAATTACTCTTTCAGTCAAATTACAAATAACATCTGAGAAAACAGTCTAAAGCAGAATAAACTGACAAAGACAGGAGACTTCAGTAGTCATAACCCTAAGCAGTACCTGCTCTGCCATTGTCCCAGCGAGGACGTTGTCGGCTCGACTCTCCTGGTTAGCGGCGATGAATTCTGACATATAGATTGACGGTCTTGGTTTCATGCGACTCATGTATGGTCGAAGCTGCTCTTGTAACGACCAGTCGAGTACTTGAGCACGCTCCATTGCACTGCCAAGATCCATTGAGGAGATATCCCAGCCTAAAAGCAAACACACACACACTCCAAGTTTGAAAAATGTGCTGTAATGCTTAAATATCTCTCATCTTCCAGAACTTAATAGGCAGTGACAAGAATAGCGTGAATAGTTTGTAGCAGCTGTATAAACAGGCTGTCTATTAAAGTGCTTCCCTTATGAAGCAACAGACTAGATTGCATTAGAGGACAAGACAAGGGTCCATATCTGACCATCTTCACCTTAGGAAGGAGCTCTCTGGCCTTTAAAGCTGCCTTAGAGTCAGATTTCCTTGCCGTTACCTCACTTGCACACACACATATCTGATCCACACATACACACATTTCTCAGTAGAGGTTAGACCCTGAGCTGAATAGCAATTGTCCTTACCGTCAAAGACAATATCATTAGGGTGAACCATGGGTAGGAGGTCACGGAAGGGCACATTGACCTCACCCTCGATCCCTGATCCCAGACAAACAGTGGATGACTGCAGGAAGGAGCCGTAGTAGTTTGCTTTCTAAAGAATGTGGGAGAGAAAGGGAGAGAAAAAACTGATTTCATTTATTTTAAGTGCTAAGGAATATTTACTTGTTATCAGGTTTATTATAAGTGCGCAATGCTGTATTTTAAATCCAATAAACTATAACGGCAAACAGCCAAGCTGCAAAGAAGCGTAAGAAAGTAACAATACCCATATAAGGGGAAATCCTGAAGACCAGAGTTAGGTAAGCTCTTAACACTCTACTGAACATGTCAGCATAACCAGCTTATAATAAGTCTGGGCCTCTGTATCAGGGGACATACAGTGGGCTATATTTATAAAATAGGACAAGAACGTTCTCTATTAGCGCTTTAATGGTAGCCTCAGGTTTTCATACCATATTACAGTGTAAAACATGAATTCATTTACTATCTAGACCCCTTTTCCTCCACACAATTTGGACATTTTATAAAAAGGAGTAATTGTTTTGCATGTTTTAGCTGCGTCACTACAAATTTCTGCTTTACAGTAAGGGGTGGCCATTTTCCAATAAAAATATTAGCATTGCTTTTTCAAAGAAGACAGGGATCTTCATATGTGGACTTACCGCATAAGAATTTCAAGTCTATGCACATTGTTTCCTCACACCATACTGTGATGAATGAAATTGTCTGTGTGCGTACAGGCATGTTTGGGTCTCTTCTCACCTTTACACCAGTCTTGGTTTTCCAGGTAAGGCCCAGCTTGTTCGCCAGTACAGCTGCTGTGACAGTGGTGCCATTGTTGCCTCCCCAGCCGGCCAGCATCACACCAAGCCGGGGCACATGCCTCTCGGTGCGAAATGTCATGTCAGTGGTTTGGGGGCTCAGCTGTATCATCATAAGGATCAGAGTCAGTGGGTGACTAGACAGATAGCATATTTATAGACATGTGCGTACACAGCTCCACAAAGCTTTGGGAGACAAAATGTGAGAGAGGCTCACTTACTTTGACTTTGTTCCCATCTCTGTGTACTGATGTGGTCTGGTAGGAATATTGAGCCACAATGTGTGTATCTGTGTACTTCACATTAGGGCTGTCGACATGAATGTTCACTGACATGTTTTCAGAGTCTGCAACAAAATATGAGAGAAACACAAAGGATATATCTCTGACTGTTAGTCTCGCGTGTGTACAGTGTACATGGCACCATGGGTGTAAATTTGCATTTCCTCAACACGTCACACCTTACTAAAGCTACTGGTATGTCGAAAGAGGAGGAAATAACTTTGCCATGCCTCACTAACTGAAAAAACATCTCTTATCAGTTCCTATCAAACCATCAAGTGCTATTTCATTCCATTCAATACAGAGAAATAGATAAATTAATAAATGAATGACACACTTCTGAACCAAACCTACACCCGGAAACCCCTCACCTTTCGGAGCGAAGATGTCTGTCATTTTGTTTGAATGAAGATAGTCTTAGTGTGTCTCGCCTGAAAGGAAAAATACAGTCCTTTTCGTCTAAAATGTGCTGGGTGCTGTCGACTCTGCTTGTCCGACTGGTTCGCCTGCGCACAGACGATTAATCCTCCCTCGTTTAGTCAGTTTCAGCTCAAATAGCCAATGAGGCGCCTCCATTTCACTTACATAACCCGCGAGGATGATGGAGAGGTTTGCTCACCGCGTGGTTACAGCAGGTAGTGGGGTTATATAGCGATGATCTGTCAGGTTCCTCAATGGCAGGATCATGCAAATAAATATACAATTCCGGATAGGCTAGTTGTGATACCATTAAGGACGGTCTGTTTCTGTGGCTGTTTCTTTCTTGGCGTTCCAGGTTTCCCCAGAAAAAAGGATGGGTAACTTATTTTCACTATAATTGCATCCATAAGTTACACAATGACAGAATTGAGACATGGGTTTAATACACTTTTCTGCAATAAAACATGTAAATACAAAATCTTTATCAAATCGAGGTCCATGGTCTAATTTGTGTCAGTGGGTCCTGGATGGGAAAATGTTTGAGAACCACTGCTCCCACAAAGGGGCAAACATGATGCCCTCTAAAGTACCTATGCAAAGGAGAAAACATACCAAAGTTCTATTATCACTGTGTTAGTTATGGGTATATCAGGATGAAGAGCCCTATAGATTGCCTCTATATGTCCATCATGGCTGTCCTTTCGGTGGAAGAAAGTGATAGTGCCTCACTGCCCTGTAAAGAACCCACGCAAGATGTAATGTAGTTTCCTATGCCTATGAGTTACCATTGTAATGGGATGAGCATGAGGTTCTGTATGGGTGCCCTTCTAGTGAAAAAGAGTAGAAAAAATCCCATGTAGGGTTCCCCTATAACATAACGAATCAGGTGCTCTTTTAAAGAAAAAATGGATTAAGCATCCTCTACAGTGCCCAGGGACCCCAGGTGTGAGAAAATATGCTGCCCTTACGAGGGCCCTTTGAATGAACAGAACACGTGGTTAAGTGTAAGGTGCACTGTATGGGAGAAAAACATGGTGAAATGAAGAACATAAGAAACTTTGCCCTACAAGAGGTCCTTATAATGGAGTTAACTGGCCATTATGGTAGAAATTAATGCATCCTTTATGTAGGCTGAACATTACATTTTTAAAGTACCCTTAATACACTTTGTAGTCCATTCAATTGATTTTGGTACTACTCAATAGCTTGTTCAGCGGCACCCATTTTGGCTTGTTCTATTGTCTTGTGGTCAGTGTGGTATAAGCTGTCAGTGGCAACTGTTGATCATCTTCCAAACTGAGGGTTGAAAGTGATCGAGACCCAGCTTAGAAACAAATGTGGAGAAGGACGGCTGTCAGATCTTCTGCTGCATTTACAAACTGATGGCCAAAAGAATTCTCCTTTGATTTTCACCAGTCAATCACTATTTATTATTCTGATATAATCAAACACAACACGTATGCAATGATGAATAATTGTTAATTATTTAAATGAATATGGCTGATGTGATGTGTTGTCAGCAGTGGAATAAAGTATTCAGATCCTTTAGTTAGGTAAAAATATAAAAATACTCCATTATAACTAAAAAGTCCTGCAAGGAAAATCCTACTTAATTATTTGCAGTAAATTGTAGTGAAAGTATCAAAGTAGGCTACCAATTTCTTCCATTTAGTTGCTATTTTATTGTATATGACCTTATTAGGTTGTTATCCATCAACGTGTAAGCAGCATTTAACTATTGTAACTGTTCAAGGTGGAGACAGTTTGAACTACTTGCTATACATTTGGCCAGTTTAATTAAGTGGTTCTTAACACACAGGTCAGGCCACTGCAAAAGATCACAAGATAAATCTGAGGTAATGAGATTTTTAAAAAAAACAGGGTAAGGAAAGAAGAAAAAACAAAGTTCAGATACACAAATCTGTTTTGAGGATTTCTACTTTTTGATTTTTGGTGAAATATTGGATCATATGAACAATAATGCATTTTCAGGTAAAGAAATGTCCTGTAAAGACCAAAACCACTTCAAACATAGCCATCATAAAACAATGTCCACACATCATGCAGTTGTCAAAGAATTACAGATACAATGATCTGTACATATGTAATGTTAAGAACCTGTATGAATGTTTAAGTGCTGACTTTGAGCTTTAATGGGGTAATACCTCAGGAAATCAAGCAATATGGCAATACGTTTCCTGAGTTCCTGTTTTTAATGAGGTAATATTTTTAATGAGTTCCCTTTTTTTAAAGACTGTTTTCTTTTTCTTTGCTTGCTTGTTTGTTTGTTTGATCTGACTTTGTAAATCACTTTGTGTTACATTGCGGTGTATGAAAAGTGCTATACAAATAAAGTTTGATAGATTGATTGATTGAATGATTGATATATCTTTATGCATAGTTCCCTCAACTTTAGGATCATGCAGGAGTGGCATTCCCAAATATGCATACAGAGCAATCAATTTAATCAATGAGTTTTTAGGTCCAAAGTGTCAGATCTGACCTCAGTCCAACTGAGCTTGTGTTTCACTTGTTGAAGAGCAGACTAAAGCAGAAAGGCCCCAAAACAAGCAAAAGACATGATATCAGTGGGTTGTACACTACAACAATTTGAGATTTGGTTCACTGATCCAGCTACTTTTGGTTCCCTAAAATGGTTGAAATAATGATGTCTTTAACTGCAGCTCTGTACATTTTAGGTTCTCTATAGATACCTAATGCGTGCTTAAGCTTTCCATTAATAGGTCAGCATCAACTTCTTTTAAACTTTTCATTTCCATTAATTTGATAGTTTGTACAATAATTTCCATGTGTGTTTTTGAGATGTTGAAAAAAACCTGATGTAATATAACTGTTGTTGTGTTGGTGAATACAGTAATACAGTTAAAGCCAAAACATTTGTGGTAATGTATATTGCTTTAATAATATGAACAGGTTCAAAATGTGTTTAGGGCAAGATCAGTGTATTGTCATTTTGTCATTACGAGACATTCAGATTATCCACTTCTCCTCAAAAACAACACAATCAGTTCTTTGTTTTTTCATGCCAGTTTTGCCAGAGTTGGGCTGAAGCAGGGAATTAGCATCACTCAAACTCTTGGACACTCTTGGACATTCCTCTTACAGGTAAGACCATAGAAAAAACATGTTATCTCTGGTATGCTGTTAGACATCCACCTGAGGGCTTCAGCCACCTGGAGCCTGAGCACCTCTAACCCATCAGTGACACTAACCAGACAACTGAACTGGTAACATGTAAGATGACCTTTGCATTCTTCTGACATAAGATATGACCCCTGATCTGTTGACATGTGCAGAGTGTATTTAGGTGATAGAGATAATGGAGAGATAAGCTTTGTTAAAAAGTGGTATAGAAGAGATATGTAACATCATTGATTATTATAAAGTGCAACCCCTGATGGAGAATTCATGATAAAGTTAAGGCCAAACACAACCTCCCTGTTCCTTTTACATACAGTTTAAAAATGACTGGGTCTGCTAAAAGAGACAAAATAGGATACATTTGAGCAGATAAGGTGTCTCAAGAGTTTTTTCCCCTGCCCAACTGACATAAAATATTTGGAGAAAAGAAAGGAGTAAATAGTAAACAAAATGGACAAAATTGGTGCAGCAGAGGCTGGGATATTTAGCTTTTTATTCCTTAATATGAGTTAAGCTCCAAACAATCTGGATCTACAATTTCTATAATGCAACTTGATAACATATTTCATTATGCTGCATTCATGTAATCTGGGATGCACGGTATAGAAAAGATTCAGATTAATTCACATATTTTCAACATATTGAATTGACATATTGAAATGGTATGATTGTGGAATTGGTTGGATGTATTCACAAGGTAGTATTCCACCTATTGAACTGGGCTTCAATTGGGTTGTAATTACCTTGAGTGACGTGTCTTTGGATACCCTATATGTGTCAAATAGGTAAAACAATTGTATATATGTCTTTCTTAGTGAACTGCATTCAGATTTCCACAAAGTTATGCTAAAAAAATTGTTTTTGTATTTTTAATTTCTATTTGTTTTTAATAATTATTAGTCACATAACAATTTATTTTTCTATTCTTATTTTATTTCTATTTCTATTTTATTTATTTATTTATGTCGGAAATGTAACTATTAATTGTGACGTTGCAATCTCTCCGTCTAGCCGCCCTCTGATTGGACAGCGCCTGTGTACGTAGCAACGGTCCGGAAGATGTCGCTCAGGCCAGTCCTAAAAAACTTCCGCCTTAAGTTGTAAAGAAAACATAGCAGCTAAAAGGCAATCGACGGCGTAACCAGCCCATTTAAGAAGTCAGACCAAAGGTAGATACAAGTACACATTTAACACACATATTCCTACTCACATAGCTGTCGTAAGGGCAGTTTGCTGACGCGCTTTAGCTCATTTAGTGATTAGAAACCTACAATTTACTGTAGCTAGCACGTATGCTACGCTGGTGAGTGCTAGCAGTTCGCTATCATCGATTTGCTCGGCCCATAGGCCTCAATTGAAAATCTTTACGGCTAGATCGCGATAAATGTGTCACTGTACTCACTCAGCTGTCGTTGGAGAATACATTTATCATAGTTTTATCACCGTGAATAAAACGGCAAACCTCAAGTTGACGGTCCATCAGCTACTTTTGTTAGCCACTTCCAGTTAGCTGAGAAGCTGCTTATACCTACATCCAGTTTTCTGCTCAGTTTATCGCGTCAGACAAAAGCTGATGTTACTGTGGTGCTTTAAAGATTATACAAAGCATTAGACAGCTCATAGGTGGTGTCGTTAGTTGTTAAAAGGGTATTCAGCTAAGAATTGAACTACACAATCAGTGTCATCACTTTGTCAATAATGTCTTCTTGCTTGTCCTAAATTTGACTCCATCAGTGTATCAAAAACATTTAAAAAAATATGATACGAAGGCTTTGCTTATATTTAACTTCCTATTTTCTTAATGTGTTTAAATGATACACATCATAGTTGTTGTTTAGTCACCAGCCAGGTAACAGATAACTGTGCCACTCCCCTTTTTAGAGGTTAAATAAACTACATGTCCTCTCTTCCTTGTTGGTTAGTAAAGCTAGTAGGCCCCATCTGTATTAACTTAGTGTTATGTATTGGTTGGTATATTTTTAACAGTGTATATACAGGTTAACAAGTAACAAAAAACTGCAGTACAGAAATGGAAATGATATATTGAGCACTGACGAGTATCAATGCTCTCCCTTTTCCCCAAAAATTGTTGAGAGGAACTCTTGGCATGAATTTCTTGGCACTAATTGGCAGCCTGATGGGACTGACCAAATAACTAAATATTGATATTTTGACAATATTGTAGGGATGACTAACAGTGCTTTCACAAAATATCTACGCAATATTTTTGATCAGTAATCATCAGTAATGTGGATATGACTAAGTGGATAAAGGCAGATAACAGAACAGTTTGTTAAGTTCAATGATATCAATTTACTGTAATGCAGCCTTTAAAAGCAGGAAAAGACAACACTTATGCCGTATCACAATATTACAATATGCAAAATCTAAGACGATATCTTTAAAATAACTAAAACTAAAATAACTAATAACTAAAACACTAAATTTTATATTGACACAGATGAATGAATGATGGCTAATACCTGATCCACTCCACTTAATCAGGTCATTATCTGCACTAGAGCTGCAAAAATGAGTCATTTAATCAGTTTGTTTCTAAATAATCTGACTGATTAATCAGATTTTGAGACCTTTTTCTGTCTTAAGAAAACAAAAGTTCAAATATTCAGGTTCCCAGCCTCTCAAATGTGAATATTTTCAGGTTTCTTTAGTCTTCAATAGAATATTTTTGGGTTTTGGGCAACAGCGGTCGACATTTTTCACCATTTTCTGCCAATTTATATTCAAACAACTAATCAAACAGATTAATCAATAATGAAAATAATTGTTAGTTGTAGCCCTTATCTGCGCCAGTATATTGGATCTGTGCATTTTTCTTCTTTTTTTTTAAGATTTTGTCTGGCATAGACACCTTTATTTAGCAGTAGACAGACAGGAAACATGGGAGAGAGAGGGGAGTGTGACATGCAGCAAAGGACCTCCGGCCGGGATGCGAAACGGGGTCGGCTACGTATGTGGCATGCGCACTAACCACTCGACCACCTGCGTGCCACGATCTGTGCATTCTTATTAATAACCAAAGTTGAGGGATTATTGCTTATTTGTATTGTATATGTTAATGTCAGAAATTGATATCAACTATCATCAGTTGAATAATCTGACCCTGATACTCACAGTCTCTAAGACCGTTACCAATCCTCAATTAAGAAATGCTCTGCTATTGTTTGTGTCATTATTCTTTTTCAGGCTCTAGTCACTCTGGGGCTCGTGTGGTTTTTAAGAGGGTGTGTGTGTGAGTGTGAGTGTGTGTGAGTGCATGTGTGAGTGTGTGTGAGCGCTGCAGTTTCCTCCCCACCATTTCACCAAGAGCTGCTCCTCCCTGGAGGATGACAATGGAGGAGATGAAGAATGAAGCGGAGACAAACTCCATGGTATCCATGACGCTGTATGCTGTGATGTACCCAGTTTTCAATGAGGTAAAACATCTGATTGTGGACATCAGTCAATTTTAGTCGATGATTTGATGTGGCATGGTGTTTGCTATTAATAAGATAAGATATAGGCAAGACAGCTCTATTTATATAGCGCATTTCATACCCATGTACATTACATGAAACGAACGTTTATCAGTAAGAATTGGAAGCATGAAAAAATACAACTCACAATTATAATAAAAATAAAACAAAGTACAGAAAAATAAGTAAGAGAGAAAGAAAATAAAAAGCTAGACTGAAACAGAGCATAAAATATGAAAGTGCAGCATAAAATAATGATTTGCTTTAAAAAAAGTATTAAAAGAACATACATAGTGCAAGTGAAAGATTAAAATTTAAAGTGCTGTAAAAGAGCTCGATCATAAGCAAATGAAAAGAGAAACGTTTTTAAGATTGATTTAAAAATGTTCACATTTGGGGGCTGATTTCACTCACTTTTAGTCGATGATTTGATGTGGCGTGGTGTTTGCTAATAATAAGATAAGATATACTTTATTGTCAACATACTCAAGTATTGCACAATGTAGAGAGCTGTGGTTTGTGTTTGTTGTTTCTGTTCTTTTAAATCCTTAGTCATACAGGATTAGTCTGACCTTGTTATCACCAGTAGATGACAGTGTTTTCATGCTCTCTGAATCTTTAGTGCTATCTTCACAAATAAAGATGCAACTGAAAGAAGTCGATTCATGTTTCTAACTAACACAACACAGAGGGCAGCATGCAGTTTGTCAGCAGGAGAGACGCAGGGATTATTCAATTATCTGAGGCTTGAAGTCACAAAATGTAGATGTATTGTGAGACCAGTTCCGACTGTAAGTTAATATACTTGACAGATTATTGATACTGCAGAGGAGAGTAAGGAGACCGAATTATTATTGAAAGGCAAAATGTTCTTACAGTGTGACTTACATTTGTTTTAGACCAATGTAAATTTACTTTTGTGATAATTCAACAGTGCAACTAGACCACAAAACACACACTGTATATTGTTTCAGTGGCTGTTTCAAAAACATTTCCTCATACGATAGTGATATGACTGCTTAACTGGAAAAATCAGTCATCCCAAACCTTCCATGCTACCTGTTGGGTGTGGACTTTATATGGTAATATTATTTTACATCCTGTTAAGCTGGATTTGTTAAGCCCCCCCACTTACACGGAAAACACGCTGACATTGGATTTCCATGTACTGTACAAGTTTACAGACTACTACTGTGCAAATATACTTATGCAATATGTGCAATAATATATTTCCCCTGTTTTATTATTTGTAATATTTAGCTTTTTTTTTCTTTTTTTTTTAATTTTCCACTCTATTTTTGAGCCATTGCAATGAAATGTAATGTGTGTTATCTCCTTTTTCATTAGCTGGAGAGGATCAACCTATCAGCAGCTCAGACGCTCAGAGCAGCCTTCATAAAGGTGGGAAAACGCATGAATCACTTCATGATTCTTACAACTTCATGCTATAATAATGTGTAGTTTGTTTCCCCATTTTGGTCTTTTGCAATTGCATACATTTTAAGCGGAAGTTCTAACCAACATTTTGAGTAAGCTTCACTTCTTTTCTCAGGGTCATTATGACAAGAGATATATAAAATCATGATGAAGTAGAAAAAAAGGCCAGCCGAAATGTTTCTACACAGCATGGAGCTGTAACACCAATGGCTGCATACATCCTGTGTAATTTAAAAAAAAAAATTTATTTATTTTTTTACTTTTTATTTATTTTTAACATATACAAAAAACATGAGATCATCATGGGTGTTACAGTTAAAATCAAAATATTATTTTACACATACATCATGGTTTAATGTCATACTATTCAAGGTGCATACACAATCCATTTTTCCCAGTGTTCAGTACATTTCTCCAACTGAAGTCTTAAAACAAAAGTAAGTCTCTCCATACAGTAAATTTCTCGAATGATCCCGCCATGATCGCCACGCCACTGGTCCAATGTTGGAGGATCTAGTTGCAACCATTTCCTAGTTATAGCTTTCCTACTACTTGCCAAAAGTATCTTCAATAAGTATTTATCCTTCTGTAGGACTGTTTCCGGTATTTTACCGAGATACAAAGTAACAAAAGAGAAATCTAAATCCACACCAATTATTTTATTTATCTCGGTAGCCACCTCCCCCCAGAATGACTGAATTTTTGGACAGGCCCAAAAAACATGAAAGTGATTAGCCATAGAGGTTCCACATTGTCTCCAACAGAAGCCTCGGCTCTGTGTGCCTGTTTGCAGTGCTGTTATAAAAAATCTCACTACATTCTTCCAGCCGAACTCTCTCAACGATCTTGAGTTTGCAGTGGTCGCTTGTGTCTCGCATATTTCCATCCAGATCTCTTCTGATATTTGTGTTTCTGACTCTCTCTCCCATTTTTGTTTAATGAATATTGTAGAATGATTTTTAGAGGCTTTTATACTTCCATATATTCTTGAGACCAACTTTTTATTGTCTTTTTTTTGGTATGCATCATGAAATATAGAAATCAAATTGTATTCCTTCTCCTCTTTGATTTGTAATTTTTTATTATAATAATCTCTGACTTGCAGGTATCTATAAAAGTCTTGCTTTTCCAGTGCAAATGTGTCTGAAAGTGACTCATAACTCTGAAATGTTCAGTTTGAGAGGAGGGAACAGAGAGATGTGATACCTCTACTAGCCCACTGTTTAAAGCCCCCGTCCAATCTAGCAGGTTCAAATTCTGGATCATATGCTACCCAATTCTAGCCTGTTTCTCCATTTGTAACTTCTTGAAAACCTTAAACCATAGCTGAAGTGTGAATAAAGTCCATTGATTGAAGCTGTTATAATGTCTTTCAGCTTGGCTTTTATTTCCTATTACAGATTGTATGGGAATTTTTATCGGTGTCATTTCCAAGCATTTCCATTTAGATTCATAGTTTGGAGCGCACCAGCATACTAAGGGTTTCAATTGTGCAGCATAATAATAATCCTGTAAGCATGGTAAAGCTCTTCCTCCCTTCTCTTTTTTCAGCTGGAGTGTCTTGAACTGAACCCTAGGTCTTCTATTGTTCCAAACATCCTGTGTAATTTTTGAGTCATTGTTGTTTGCAGCTGTTAGATTTGATCATTAATCAGTCAGGTGGTCATACTGGTTTTGCAAAACCCTCAGATTAGTCACTTATTTGTAAGAGATAAAAAAGTCAAACTGTCTGCACTTGCTGTAGTTTTGCACACTCAGTAGCTCCTTGTACAATGAGGCATTATTGGTAACATTATGAATTAACTCACTTTCAGTTTTACCTCCAAATAAAGAGGTTTAGATAATCTGGGAAAATGTGCCAGCTTGTTCACAACATGTATGAATGCCTGACTACTCGGGTTTGGTTTTGTCTCTGCGCTCAGAGATCTAATTTGATGAATACAGTGTGATCAGATCCGATGGTCAGAGATAAGAAAACAAAATTGAAGTTGTAATAAAGTGTAGCTTTCTTTTTATGTTTTTATTGTTCCAAAATTAGAGCCTTGCTGTTTTCTCTTGTAGTGTCTTTTCCCCCCCAGGATATGTTGGATTCTATTAATCTCTGGCAACGTTTCAAATCGATTGACCAGCAAAAAAGAAAGGAAAAAAAGGATTAATAAAATGCACAAATATTGTTTTTTTCTTTTTGACAATCTTTAATCGACCCTCATCTTAGAAATCCCCTTTGCGTACACATTACTTCCTGGTTTGTCTTGGGCTCTTTATCCCACTTGAAAGTGTTGATGATACAGTAGACTACAATACACAGAGGGCATATATGAAGAGATTAAAGGGGCTCGTGAAGCAGACTGTTTTTTAGGATGTTCATTATGCTTGAGCGCCTCCAGTCCATTTACGTGATTGATACTCAAATGAATGAACTCAGTCGGCATCAATATAACATCAAACGTGCTCATCTTCAGACCGGTCTTGTGATTTTACAGGTGATACCTGACAGTAGCCATTAGAGGAGACTCTGTTGATGGCTTTTATCTGCACAGCGCTGTGATTATACTGGAACAATAACAGCGAGGCATAGATCACCTCTGTGTTGCTGCTGATGAGCAGCAGCGTTCGCCGTGTGTGCCGATGAAATATTAATCAAGTAGAAGCAGCTTTGTCGTTATACAAACCAAAGGGAGATGTCATCACCTTACAGCTGTTTTATGACAATGTTTGCTAGTGTTTAGTTCTCTTGTCTCACCGATTGCTCTCTGCTACCGCGGCTGCTTCCTGGCTGGTGTAAATTCAGGGTTTAATTATTTAGGAGGGGAGCTTTTGTGCATCTGACATTCAGAGTTCTAGCTTTGTTCTCCCCAGCTTTGTGCGTCTTCTCACTTGTATCGGATAAGAGAAACTTAGCTCTATTTTATGTTCCTCTTACATGTGAATTGTTGACCTCTTTTTCACCCTAGTTGCATAACGCATCTCACTCCCAACCTGAGACTCAACTTATCTTTAAAAACGGCATGATAGGAGCTGTGATTAACGCCCTGTTCTTCTTTTATCAGGCGGAGAGGGAGAACCCTGGTCTGACTCAGGACATCATAATGAAGATCTTGGAGAAAAAGAACGTCCAAATCAACTTCACCGAGTCTCTACTGCGCATGGCAGCTGATGACGTGGAAGGTGTGTACTGAAATATTGCAGTGGGAATCTGTAGTGGGTGTTTTTCCAGTCTATTTCCAGTTAATTTGTATATACCAGTGTTGTGTTCTGACTTAACTAGCTTTGCAGCACGTATCATCTTTTACCTGTGTTGGTCTATTTATGTGCATCCCTTTATCTAAAACAATCAAATCACTGGGACCTTTTTTTTTTCCTACAGAGTTCATGATTGACCGGCCCGAGCAGGAGTTCCAGGACCTCAATGAGAAGGCCAGAGCTCTGAAACACATCCTCAGCAAAATCCCAGATGAGATCAATGACAGAGTACGCTTCCTACAGACTATCAAGTGAGTCCGAGCAGCGTGCAGACACACTGCACTGTTTTAAATTGCAAGCGTGCTCTGTGAGGTACACTTCACCAAAAAATACCATTAATGTTGGAAATGAAAATATCTCTGGTCCAACAGCTGAACCCCCTATTAGCAGATGCACCGATTACGCAGTATCTTGCATTAAATCTAAAGCCATTATTGGGGAGGACAGGGAAAACAAATCACGTTTTGCTTATTACCATGGTCACTTAGCTGTACAAGCTATATTGACTGACTGCCTTTTGTCTGAATTCATGTTGTGAAATCCTGTTTGCTCACTGGTGTTGCCATTGGTTTCCCTACAGAGACATAGCCAGCGCCATAAAAGAGCTCCTGGACACGGTCAACAATGTCATTAAGAAATATCAGTACCAGAATCGCAGAGTGAGTATAAAACAGACATCACATCTGGTTACTGTTCACACTGTTTCCACTTGTTTCTAACATTATATTTCTGTGTTTATGTTCTGCTCGACCAGGCTCTGGAGCACCAGAAAAAGGAGTTTGTGAAATACTCCAAAAGTTTCAGCGACACCCTCAAAACATACTTCAAAGACGGAAAGTAAGTGTGTTCATTACGTTCTGTATCGTGTCAACACTGTTCATTATAGTGAAGTTGTGTCGGTGGTGCAGGGAGAACTCTTTGCATGTTAGAGGGAGACTATTTAGAGTAACAGGGACACTCTATTTTAATGAAGTGGAGCCAGATTAATAATGGAATGATTCATTAATTACTTGATTTGAAAACTATTATGATTATGAATACTTCTAAGTTAAATGTTAAAGGAATATCTTTGACATTTTGAGAGTCTTATCACCTCAGCTGGTTGTACTAGAAGCTCACAGTGACAATAAGATTTCAGGAAGTCACTGCTCCCAGCCAAGAAGTAATCCCACACATAACCCCCTGGTAATCCACAGCTTGTCATTTATATGCATCAGTTTTTAATGGATTGAACAAACAAGATATACAATGTAGATTTGTTAAATTTTGAGGTGCTAGTAGGTGGATTTTGTTCCCTTTGTTACACATTTCTCACTGTTTTCAACTTTTATGCAAAGATAAGATAACCAGCTGCAGGCTACAGCATCAGATTCCCATTAACTGTCCAGACATGAGATTGGACTTGATCTGCTCATCTACCTAACGTCAAATAATTACATGTTTGTGCATGCATGTGGACTACTACTTTGAGTAAAAATACATGGCTACAAATTCTCAAATGTGAGGAGATCAACACCTACATGAATGGGAGTGTTGTTGGAAATATGGAAATATTTCACATTGTAAAACAATATAAAAGCACCATATATTACTCTCTGAAATGATAAAATGTGATTCAACACTTTTGTGTCAACAAAAATTAAACATGATAAGGTCCATATAGGACATAGATATCGTTGCTAGGAGGTTTACATGGAGAAGAAAGGACATGGTGTTTGCAATGTGTCAGCTGGTCATTTGATAACCAAACCTGCTGTATTTCTTTTGAATGTCAGGGCAGTAATAGCTCTGCTCCATTTCCTTTTCTTTCCTCGCAAGAGTGCACAGTTTGTTTAAACAGCGTCTGCAAGAGCTTCTCCATTCTGTTTTCCCAAGTCGTATTTTTCTTTGTTCCCAGGGCAATAAATGTCTTCATCAGCGCAAACCGGCTCATCCACCAAACCAACCTCATACTGCAGACCTTCAAAACCGTGGCCTAGCCCTCAGAGACCACAAAGCCCTCCCCTCCGCACCCCCCACCACCCCTCATCCCGCGGGAAGCAACTGCTAGGATGGTGGAAGCTTGAAGAGCTCCTGACCCATATATGTAAATTAGAAAGAGTTGATTTTAGGGTTGGGGTCGATTCCATCAGAGTCAAGATTCTAGATTCCAGTTCAAGAGACTGAAAAGTGCCATTTGTCTTTTTTTCAATGAGGATTTTCCAGTCTTGAAATGGAACTGAATGGGCCCAAAGTCTGGTTGATTGATTTTATTTGGACAGTTTTAATTTATAACCCCGGTCTTGTTGGGAGTAGGTGAGGCGAGGTGTTTATTAAAGACTAATTGCCATTTTTCTAATATATTCATGTTGATCATTTTACTTTTAGCTTTTCAATCATGGCTACACATTTGAGAGCGCATTCAGTAGGGGTGCGTCTCGGTCGTCTATACTGGTTTTCTCTTCTCGCCTCCCATTTGTGTTATTTTGCCATGGTCTGTACGCACAGGAGATGACAAAAAGCACTCGACCGCAGGTGAAATAGCTGCGAGGAGAGGAGAGGAAGCAATGTTGGACATTTAAGAGGCAAACCCACATTTCGTTTCTCTTTATTATCAGACGACAGAAAGCCAAATGACTTCCAGCACAGTGTGCGCCTTACCAAGTCCTGTAACATTCCCTCCTCTCAGAGTGTAATGAAGTGGAACCAGTCCCTGCTGTTGCGGGATGTAGAGAGAGAAATGAAAGTTCTGTATTTAACTGATACCTGGTTGCAAATGTTCAATAAATAGTTTCCAAATGATGATGCTTTTTTAAATGTGTCCGAGTCCAATATTTGTGAAGACGACTTAGTTTTGGTGAGTGAAAGGAGTGAAAATGGTAATGTGTTTGAGTACGAGAGAGAATTTTAGGCTTGTGCCCCCTGTGAAGCATTTATGTAAAACATGTAATAAATGGCTTATGACCACACTATAAGCAATGTAAAACATGTAATAAATGGCTTATGACCACACTATAATATCTCATAATAATTCATTTTGTTCCAAGAGGGCCTTCGCACTGTTAGCGCTGGGGCCCTAAATAAAGGATAATTCCTGCAAATTCAGTAGGGCCTTTGCACTGTTTAGTGCCCGGGCACTACAGATGACCAAACAAGCTTTTTTCACTGTGCTGTGTGACAGTTAACGGTTCAGGTTAATTTCACTTTATTTGTACACGTAGGTATATTTGCTTTGCAGTGGGAGAAGACAGATATCCATTTGAACACATTTTACAAACAGCCCAGACAATAGAATGAATATCCTAAAATACAGGTTAAAAGAAATGAATAAATAAGCATAGCCTCTTTCACAATATATAGTAACAGTAACACATTTCATCTATGTGTCTATCTATCATTTCAGATGTTTGAATTTTTGTATCATGTTGTACTGAAAACTAGAGAAAATCAAATTTATAAGAAGAAAAGCTGATTAATTTTGGAAAATATGCACATTATATATAATTTATCCTGTTTTTCCATGGTCACAGGGATAGCACCTCTTTTGTGCAGTCCTGTGAATGAGTTGTATCAAAGTAATTTTTTATGTGTATGAGTAATTTCTTACCTTTTATTTGGTCTTCTTATGGTTTGTTATGTTACATAATAAATTGATTGTTGTAGTGTAGTGTAGTGTCTGGATTGCCCTTATCCTGTGATAATTTGAGACGACCTGTTTTTATCCTTTGGTATGTGAAACCTGGGGGCATCTCTTAGGTTAAAGGTTCAAAGTTAGCCATAAAGGGTGGGCCAGAGGCTATTTCTCCAGACTGACCATTTGTTAAAACTAGTCATAAATGATGGGTCAGGGCTGTGTTTCCAGACTGACCATTTGTTTAGAAGGTGGAGTTTTGTTTTAGGAACTATATATATTGTTGTAAGAACTGGACAGAGAGAGAGAGACTCAGGAGTTAAAATATAGAAGTGAGACGTGTCAGCGGTGGTTTCCTCCTTCATCAACACATCAAGAATATACCTATTAAATTACACTTCAGTAGCCTATTGGGGATTCCCCGCTCTGCCCCGAAACAGCTAAATTCTCCGCACCTCATGTCAAGTTTTCATATGTAAATAATCTATGTTATCTCCAGCGTTACTGCTCTTGGTAGGCAAGCACATCCTTCTATGAGCAGATGCTTCCTAACTGTACCAGACTATTTCCTCGATACTTGCTACTGTCAGCAGAAATACTGTTGTTTAGTTCCGCAACACACAAGGGTGATAACATTTTCAGTGTTGCCTGGAAACAAAACCCTGCAGCAGCAAACCGTGAAAACGCAGAGGAACAGCAAAGCTCCAAAATAGATCTGCCAAAAGAGGGGTCTTCAGCCCTGTTTCCTGCTGCCAGGTAGTTTAAAAACACAGTTTCGGTATAAATTGTGGCATTACAGGCCAAATCCAGACATTTTTCATGGTCAAAATGCATATGCATGTAAAAGGGTGGTTCAGTATTTGGAGATATACTGTATATTGTGTCTATCAATCAATCAATCAATCAATCAATCAATCAATCAATCAATCAATCTATCTATCTATCTATCTATCTATCTATCTATCTATCTATCTATCTATCTATCTATCTATCTATCTATCTATCGATCGATCGATCGATCGATCTATCTATCTATCTATCTATCTATCTATCGATCGATCGATCGATCGATAGATCGATCGATCTATCTATCTATCTATCTATCTATCTATCTATCTATCTATCTATCTATCTATCTATCTATCTATCTGTCTATCTATCTACATGTATCTATCTATCTATCTACAGATATATAGATATATAGCTATAGATATAGATTTTTTCCCCACAATATGTTTATTGTCATTTTCTCCCCACAAGACACATACAGCAACACAGTGACAGTGAAACATTTTGACCAAGGGTACATACATCATATTTAGTACACACGTATACACTCACATAAACACACATACGCACACATAACCTGCATCATCTTTAAATAAAACAAAATACAATATTATACAATGTATACATGTTGTTGTTTTTTTCTCTCTTTACAATTTCTTTTTCAGTTGAAGCCAATATTACCATCCGTAATAATGTTAATGTATGGTTCCCAAAGCTAAATAAAGTCTTTCTGCTTGCCCTTAGCGATATAAGTTAGTCTCTCCAGCCCGATACAGGTAGATAAATCTTTTATCCACATTCCCATTGATGGAGCATCAATACTCAATATTCAGCACAGTGCAATTGCTCTCCTGGCTTGAAGAAGTCCAAAGTCCAGAAGTCTAGTTTGTTTAGAGGTTTGTACAAAGTCTTTTTGATATATTCCAAGCACACAGAGTTTGGCATTTAAAGGGGCTATACATATAGATAGATGTAGATCAAGAAAGTATTTAGACCCTTTACTTTAAGATGCTTTAAATAACAATTTGTCTAATGTGTTTTTAATTTTTTTTTTAATATGAGCTAGAATGAAGGCAACGAGTGAGACATGGCATTGTATTGATACTGCCTATCAAGCCAGTGGGGTTAGCCACTGTTAAGCCTGTGCAGATACAGTGTGTAGATACAAGGCTGGGTTGCTCTTTGTTGGGTTAGGGTAGGATTTAAAGGCACCTTAAAGATAAGTTAGGTCAGGGCAAGAGTAAAGTGTCACTCATAATGTAATAAGACCCAGTAGATTTATCATGGCACAGCCTGATACTGCAAGGCCTACTGTAGCTCAAAACATAATTTAACATGAATACAGGGCTTCCAGAGTACTGTTCACCCAACCTTTTTTTATGGTGTATTAATATCTGTCCCACAAAACAAAACTAATTACATAGTTAACATGATTAAAATGATATCCCCTCCTCTCTCATTGAAAAATCCATAATCAGTGAATATACAAATATTGTTCATTTCAAAAGTTTAGCTGCTTAACCAAAGATGTCCATTCTCATTCACACTTGTGTGAGCTGTATATTGGACGACAATTTACTTGGGGGTGCTTGTAGGTCCACATCTTAAACTGAGATTTTAAGAGACTTTCCCCCGTAAGGAGATGAATGTGGAAACCTTCTAGTGTCAAACTTTTCACATATATCATTCTGCACAGTGAAGTCAGCAAAACACTTCTTAAGTAACAATACTTTAAACTGTGAAAGCACATTGCTGTAAGTAAGATTTAAGATAAACTTTATTAGTCCCCTAAGGGAAATTTGTTATGGGCACATAGTGCTACATGGTTGCATAGCAATATACACAATTACAATTACACAGATACATACTGGTAGACAACACAAGACAGAATTACATCAGTTACATGTACCCAGTCGTATGATTATTAGACTTCTGTACGAAGTATATTGACAGTGAGACTGAGTACAACCACGTGATATTGCACAACCCAGAATATAACGATATAAGATAATGACAGTGACAGTAATCACAGTGGTCTGGTGATCTTAGTACCAGCTGGTTGAGAGAGACACGACAGGGCCAGCAGATGCAATACACTGGTAGTGGCAGTAAAAGTTTAGGGCTTAGGGTGTGTGGGGTGTGCCAGGCAGAGATATGGAAAGATATGGATGTGGGGACAAAAAGACGGTTACTCTTACATCTGCTGGCTCTGAAGCGCCTCCCTGACGGTAACATTTCAAATTCAGGGAACAGAGGGTGTAAAGGGTCACTCAGGATTCTGTTAGCTTGTCTAACTACTGCACTCTCATACACTGCTTGGAGAGGCTGTAGGTGGTCCTGTTTCCCTACAATCTTCATAGCTATTGTCACTATTTTGAGGAGTCTGGACTTGCATTGTACTGTGAGGGAGCCATACCATGCTGACATGCCGTATCTTATTATGCTGGCTAGTATAGCGTTGTAGAAAGTTAACACGATTTCTGTGCGGACCCCAAACAGCCGCAGCTGAAGAAAGTACAAGTGCGGCACTGACAATGTTCAACCCTGTCTTGTAGAAATTACTCAGGGCAGGAATTACGTAGGCCTATGCCAATGCAAAATTCAAATGTACGTGTAAGCATGAAAAACAAAACAAAACCCCAAACCTTCAATGAAATAGAATGGCTGCTTTTATGTTATATATCATCATATCATTCGATTAATAATACTGATTTACAAAAGTGTGAGTAGCATTTTACTGTCGTTGAGACGATCATAATTTTACTTTCATATAAACTGTGGGGTATTATAAGCTATAACACACCATATTTTAAGATAATCATGTTTTATGTGTAAATGTCAATTATTTATTAAGTAACTAGTAACTATAGCTGTCAGATAAATAAGAGTACATTGAGTAAAATCATTACTGACCTGCATCAGGTCAAAAAGCATCTGAAAAATCTGAAAAAAGCCTCACTTAGTCTCTTAGTTTCCTGCAAAAACTGACCGACGCCATCCAACACTTAATTTGAGTAGCCTGCGCTCTCTTTCATTGCATTACTTATATCTATATATATATATATATATATTATCTTTGTTGTGCAGTTTAGGTCAATACTAAGTGAAACACCTTTCTCAGAAACACACATGAAATGAGTTTGCACAATGTTCCAATTAATGTTGCCAGGTCTAACTGAAAAGCATTTCAAGGGACAAGGGAAATGATTTACTTAACTCACACATGAGTTTTTATTATTTGACAATGATCTAAGTAATATATTAACCATTAGGTAAAAAAAATAGAGTTAAATATACAGTATTTCACAAAGAAGACAAATGGACAAAGATATTCCCTGAGATCATTATAACTGCTCACAGGAACAATGAGCTATGTATTGATTTGTGTAAACCCACCCTGCTTACACACTGATAAGAAATCACATGGAGGGTTTCATGATTCTTGTTGGCCTATAAAAGTTGTACTTCCTCTTGGTGTGTGAGTTTAAAAATGTTGCAGAATACATACTGTGCATGCAATTGTTAGCACAGAGACTGTAATCTGCAATTTAAACAAATGATTAACAATTCATAAATTCAACTATTTTCTTATTCACCTTTTCCCCAAAGTTATTAAAAAATAGACAGAAAAATTGCAGACTAGGAGACAGCTTCTTTCAGCCACAGCAATACAAGCGGACTTAAAGAAGCCACGATGTGTAGACTTTTTATGTGATTATAGCACATTTTAAATTATTCTGATGTAACATGTTTTGTTTGTAGAAAAAAATTGACTCTCTTGGTAAAAAGTAGTGCAGTTGATGGCTTTCAGCCCATTCTTCCAATTGAAGAAGAAAAAAGTCAAAGTTAGATACCAGCTGGTGAACATAGTGGAGCATTTAGTAGGCAAAGATTCATTGTGGTAAACTAATGTAATTATGTAATTACATTTAAAAAGAGTATCACATCTGCCACAGTTCATTTTGATGCTAGAAAGGGGGTTGATAATTATCTGACAAATCTTAATTGATTTGTTGCAATGAAGTATTAATCGATGCACCAGCAATGAGGTCATGTGGTAGGTTTGTCAGTAATTAAAGCAGATGAGACACACAATTGTTTAATTAGGTTAATCTGATTGATGCAGCAGCATTTTAAAACTCAGCTAGTTCTGGCTTCGCAGAATCCTTTTCTTTTAAACTGCAGCTGAGTTCACATGC